>NC_139999.1:32036442-32040424 GCF_964263955.1 Coregonus lavaretus
GAAATATACATATCTATGTTTGTAGCTGACCTAGGATGTAGCCCTACAAGTTAAAATCTATGTAGGCCTGGAAAGTAGATAGGGATGGGGTTGAGCCTGAGGAGACTCAACCCCAGGAGGAGGAGTACACTCTAAAAAGAAAAGGTTCTTGGAGTATCCTTTAGGGGTTCTTCAAATTGAAACTGTGGGGGAAGCCCTATAAGTTCTTCGAATAACCCTTTTAAATGGTTCTTCAAAGAACCCCTTTTAATGGATCCTCGAATAACCTATTGAATAACCTTTTGGGTTTCATTTTTGAACTACTTCCCCCTCCCCTATTAATATTATTATTGTTAATAATAATACGCATAACAATAACACGATATTTTAGTTCTCATTGTTTATTATTATTTTAGTGGCAAAGCAGAATAAAAAAATCTAATATGAGGTAAACTCCCAGCAGAGCCCCAAGTCCAATGGGTATATCCTCTGGCGTGTTGATGTTAATGTGTTGATATTCTCCGTATCCATAGCCAGAATGATTTTGCAGTGCATGGTGATCGAACAGGTTTCCTGTTATATTCATCAGAGGTGTAGGGAGGGTGAAGTCTGTGAATCCCCCAAATAGTAATTATACAGATGATTAACAAAACATGCACATGACAGAATTCATACCTTGGTTTTTGTGGTGAATGTGAATGAAAAAAACTGTTTTGATAATGGTTTTCATAAACATAACTTGTCCATAATATAGAGGCCTATGGGATATTAATAGAAGAGGTAAGGGAGTAGGATGGTAAATGTGATCAGCATAACATACCAATACCAATTGACATACCTTTGTATGCCTCCTCGTCTGTATACATGCAGACACAGACACAAAAGTGAGCAGTTCAGTCATCTGCACCCAATACAGCTAGCCTTCAACATATTCTTATAGCCTACATAGTCTTACCTCTTTGTTGATTGATATCCATTAAATTGTGTCCATTTTCAGTTTTAGAAAGATTGCACAAATATGAAAAAGTAGATGGTATCATCATAAAACAATATCAAATTAGATCACATAAGGGACAAACCTATTATTATTAAAACCTTACCTTAAATTGAGGAGATCTTGACATTTTCAGTTAAGTGCCTGCACCTGCTGTCCTTTCAAATCGAAATGTTTCAGTTGGGCAGTTAGGTTCCTGCAAGAACCCCGACCAACTAAGGAGGTTTCTCGATGAACCCGACCTCCTATGGGGTTCTTTGAATAACCTTTTGGGGGCAATTTTCAGTGCCAAGAACCCCAAGGTTCTTCGAAGAACTTTGAGGATCTTAGAAGAACCCTTGTTGAACCCCTAATTTTTAGTGTAGCTGAGGAGTATGTGAATATCTGTTCACAGCAGCAGCAAAACATCAGCAACGGTATTATTTTGTATGCAAAACTCGGGACACCAAGTGGGACCTCTCCTATGAAGACTTTTTGATTAGTCATTTTATGTCATATTTTAATTCGTTTCATTTATAATTTAAAATTCACTTTGTCCCTAATGCATGTTCTAAGCCTATATGTTCGTAATGCAAGTACACGTTATCCTGAAAAAGCTTTTGTAATATCTAAACATGTAATGTAGGCTTATGCAGGGCCTAGCGGCGAATCCTGTAGCCTGTAACAATAGTCTTTCTCGTGAAATCCTTTCATATACGAAAAGTAAGTAATGAAAAAGGACTCGTCCACATTTCATTCCTCTCTAGAAATTACATTCTTCAGGCAACGATGGAAAAACGAAACGCGTGGATGGCCGATGTGAGGGCACGGCAAATGAAAAAGAGGCATCCACTTATTATCGCACTTGGAACATTATGTATGTCTGAGTGACACGTTATGACAAAAAGCGGTATTTTTCCAATATACACAAACTCGGCGCTTAATAACCAGGCATCTCCATCAGCCCTGCGTGCTGATGGTCTCCCGGGCAACACTGATAACGTTACAGCCATTTACCATATCTTTGCCAGAGTCTATTATATTCAGGGATTAGCTCTCCTTCCGGGAAAGGTCAAACACAAAGTAATGGAACCTGGAGTATTTTTCCCTTCGTGTCTATCCCTCCTCGTGATAGTGCACATTCTATTCCCCCCATCCTCTCGTCAATCTGTTTTAATATCATTATAACGACCCTTGTTTCGTTCCTTTGAGAGAATCACTGTGACCCGAAGCAGCTCTTCTCACGGTTTCAGCGCATGTAATAAAGATTTAACAAACACAAACACGCGCCAAGGAGTGTGTCGTTATTTCAATGGCGGCACGGAGAAATGCATTATTCCAGTTTATATGATTATGGTCCTATTAGCTGAAAGTGTGTGAGCGGCAGGCAGTGGGATGTGGTTATAAGCAGGCGGACAGTGACACCCAGTGGAGAGGATGTGGCCAACACAACATTTTATGCACTGTTTTACGCACGTTTCAAATGAAGCATGTTGTTTTGTGCCCTTGATGGGAAGATGTTGTATAACTAAAACATGGTTATGGTGAAAACTGGAAAGGGAAGAGCCTGTTCTAACAGATTTGTTAAGGCTAAGGCTATGTAACTAATGCAATGGAAGGAAACAGACACTAGACATGCAGGAGTTCTGCCACAGGTGTTCTGAGACAGATTGCCTCCACTCCTTGCATTCTAAATCAGGTGTCTCTTTAGCGCTGCTTTAGTAACATTTCCTCATCCACTCTTGCCACTTTTATGAAATATACCATACCAGTTGAGTTGGAGATAGCAGTTTGCTCACCCTCAATGATGAAACAGAGAAACATGGAGTTTCACTTTGAAGAGGGTCTCTCTTGTCTGATACACACCTGCTAGTGGTCTCCTTAAACTGTAAAACAGAAGTGAGATGCAGAGGAGAGAAAGTAGGCTCAGAAGTCTATGTCCCCTTTTCTGTCTCTCTCCACCCCCCTCTCTAATGTTAATTCAGAGTATTGCTGTGCCGAGCAGTAGAAGGTTGAGGTTCGATGTGTTAAAGGTGAAGAAAATAAACAGTTCTCTCGCAGTTCTGTTGGGGTCAGAGAGAGGGGGAGAGAGAGAGAGGGAGAGAGAGAGAGAGAGAGAGGGAGGGGGAGACTGGAGGAGGAGTGTGGTCCATGGCCCTTGGGGATACAGGTAATGGACCTCATGTTTGTTATTGTAAAATGTTAGAGAGGTGACACCAGGGGAAATTCTCCCTCCTCCATCTCTCTTTACTCTCATTCTCTCACTCCCCCCCTTTCTCTGTTTCTCACTCTGGTTGTCTCTTGCTCCTCTTTCCATTCTCCTCTCCCATATTGAAAATCAAAATCACAGGAAAGCTATTTGGAATGATTAAATTATATGAAATTGGACTGTCTATATACAAAATGGCCAGACAGTTCTGCAGTCAGGGATTCTGGGATATTTTAGTAAAGGTTTAGCTTAGTTGCAATTCTGATTATAAATCAAATTTGGACTACACGTCTTGCACTCTGTACAACCTACTATCTCTTTTCATTTAACATTTAAATATGTCTATCCCTCCTTCTCCATTTTCCTTTCCCCATAACAGTGTGAGGTGCCCTGAGAAGTGGCTGTGCTAATTCATTAGAGGTCAGCAGTTCACTTCCTGCCCAGAGTGCAACAGGAAGACAGCGTATACAGCACCTCGTCGCTGACAACCCGTCAATCACATTGGCTTTCACAGGCCCTATCTAGGGACTTGGAGAATTCCAAACACTGAACTCAGCCTTTTGGCCTTCATCTGTCTGTCTGTCTGCCCCCTCTTGGTCTAACTTTAAGCATCAGTTGTTCGAGCAGCTTACCGATCACTGCACCTGTACACAGCCCATCTGTAATTAGCCCACCCAACTACCTCTTCCCCATATTGTTATTTACATTGTTATTTATTTTGCTCATTTGCACCCCAGTATCTCTATTTGCACATCATCTTCTGCACATCTATCACTCCAGTGTTAATACTAAATTGTAATTATTTTGCACTATGGCCTATT